>NC_081408.1:761460172-761475172 GCF_030272615.1 Cryptomeria japonica | reverse complement strand
CAACTTGTCATCAAAGTGACATTATTGGTGAAGTATCCCAATTGTTTCTAAAATGACATTATTATACTAAATTTCAACTACTCCTAAAGTCCACATTCTACCAATGTCGCAATGTGCATCTAAAGATGTTTTTGAACTTAAAAAATATTACACTAAATGTAAAATTATGCCTCAATGAGAAATAGAATGTCATGTGGAAAGAATCTCTATATTTAATCATCCATGTATCCTCACATATATGCATTCCAAATATATAACAATTATATCACTATTGTCATCCTAATAATTTATTGAATCTAAATCATCATTTAATTCATTCTTGTAATATTTTTCTTGCATTCATTTTTATGTGGATTTTATTGACATAATTATAAATCTTAAGATAGGATTTATTGAGAGACTTAGATCTCACTTTAGATTTGGAGCTTTGTCCTTTTTCTTATTTTTTCTCTTTGCTTTATCCTTTTATCTTCCTCTAATAACCAATGCATCCTTTAAAAAATTAGAGTTTTTTTTTATTTTAACTCCTCCAAGAGTAGAGAACCTACCATTTATTCAAGCTTCAACTTAGTGTAGTACTACTAGTTGCGATCACTAAATCATCCCATGATTATAGCAAAGAACACAACAAAGCAGTACATGTATTGACAAGTTCATAGATATAACTTATGACTTTAATGGATTTAGTTAAAACCGAAAGAGAGTAGTTGAATTGATTCCTATAAAGTTGAAAATATAAAGTGGTAGCCTAATTGAAGATAATGGTTAAATATTGCAAGGGTACTAAATTGTAATTCCATGGAGTTACCTTCTTTGAAAAGATGAACTACACAAAGCTACCATTAAACTATGATTAGAAGCCTCTCATGACAAGATGGTAAACTATTATGGGTCCTAAAGTACAACTATCATAGGTATTGTAATCATTCATCTCTCTATAACAAACATACAAATGCACCATGATGGCCCAAAATCCCAACTAAAAAAATCTTAATCGAGAATGAGCCCTAAGTGGAGTCTAGAGGAGATGATTATTCATTATCTAAATCAGTGGAGTTATTTTATTCATTATCTATTCTCTCTCTCTCTCTCTCATAATTATTTTTATGATTTTGATGGAACTTATACTAATGCATCTTTAGATGTTAAAAAGTATTGTTTGAGTTGCATGGGGATTATGATGTTTTATTTTGTAGAATATTTCAAGAATGCTTTGATTTAAGTGGATAGTATTTCTTAAATGATGCTTATTATTAAAATAGACCCACCTATTAATAATATAGATCTATATGAGTTTCCTTTTTTTATATTTAAGTTGGTAAATTGTATTTAATTATAAGTTTTTTTGGAAGGTGAAATGTAAATTAAATAGTAATTGTAAATTTTCATGTTTGTATATATATGTAGATTATTTTCACATAATGGATGAGTTTGAGATAAATGAGCTATTAGTTCTAGCGCCACCTCCACCTCCACCCACTCCACCTCCACCTCCATCTCCACCACCCGATCAGTTGAGGTGGACCATTAGGAGGAATATTGATTCTTTGATTAGAAATATCCACACCATTAGACGTGAGCCTCATCCTCCTCCACAGCTGTTATGCCTTGCAAATAGTATGCAAGGGATTGTACAATCTATAAAGGATTTAGATAGCAAGTTGGATAGCTATCATAGTTGGAGGGAGGGATTGCGTGCTTTTTACGATGATGGCCTATCATACAAACAAGTCAATGAATTAAAAATAACAAAAAAGGATTTGAAACAATATTTTGTGAACCCTAAGATGGGTGAAGAGATAGATCCAAAGAAGCCATAGATCTCAGTTCGATGGTGTAGGCAACCAGGCATAGCTAGACACTTTTGGGAGCGGTGGTGGATGGTCTTTGTGGTGCAGGAGCACCTATGACTTAAGAAAATTAGCTTTCATAATTTTGGCTTGTACTGACCCTAGCCAAGTTAGTAGTGAATAAGGGCTCCAGGAGGGTCCAAGAGTTAGTATCATGTGTCAATGTAGGCCTAGGTTGATTTCATTCTTCTTAGGTTTGCATTTTTGTGTAAATAGTGGGTTTGAGTAGGTTGTTGATCTTCTTGAAGGTCAAAAGTGTCAAAAATTTGGTATAAGAATTAGAGAGGGTTAAATAGGTCTTAGAAATGTTTTAAAATTCATATGTGATGACTTGGAATAGGTCTTATAGGTTGGAGAAACTAAAAGTGCAAAAATCACAAAGTTGCAAAAAGTTGTCATGACAACTTTTGTCTTGAATTGGTTAAGCGATGGAGTTAGGGATTTTCCAATGCCCTAGGATGAATCCACATGTGGGAAACCTATATATACCCTCTTTTGCATGTTTACCAAGATTGGAGAAGTGTGTGATATGAGTTCAACAACTGAAACTACTCATTTTCAGTCTTGTTGGCAGCATTTTGGCTTGATTTTACTCATTTTGCAATTGAATATGGATTGAATCCATTGATCCAGAAATGGATTGAGTTACTCTTATGTGTTATTGTTTTGTTGGTTCAGTTTAAAGTCTTTTAAATACTTTTCATTGGTGTTTTCTTGTTCATGTTTGCAAACAGCCAGTTTTTGCTTGTATATAGTAGTTTTCTTGTAAATATGGTTGCCCCATGAGTTCCACAAGTGTTGCCATCGCGGCTAGTTGGGACATGGTGGGAAACCACTTTTACATTTTACATATGCATGTTCAAGTGTTGGAGAGGATTTTAAGTATGACTGTCACCTTATTCTAGGCAAGTCCAAGAGCAACCCGACTAGAGGAAATAAGGTGAAAATGAAGTGCTAAGTGTAGGGGTGTGTGCCAAATCACCATTTCAGAGTTTGGAGGGGTACATGGATTTGGGGAAGAGTTTTATATGTAGGGAGAAGCTTTGAAAAATCCTTTTGATACCAAAACCCCAACTTGTTCATTCACTGTCGGTTAAAGGCCTAGTAAACCCTTCAAAACCCTCATTCTGGGGTTCATACATTGTATGGTGAAACCAAGGGCCAAAACCACAAAAATCCTTTAGGGGTAGGTGTATCTTTGAATAAAATCCAAATTTATTTGGGGGTCCTTTGAATCATTTTCACTCAAGCCCTAAAAAAAAGATTTTAGAAGGCCTAATTGGGCTAATTCCTTGTAGCCCTTTTCTAGGCAAGATTTTGGAATCGGTAAGAAACCTATTGATGGAAAACCTCAAATAGTCTGTAAGTGCATCCAAAACATGAATGAACACACCTCCACACCTCTGCATCATCTCATAACAGCAAGAGGTCAGATTGACAAGTTGAAGCTAAGAAGCCATAATTGAGCACCTAAGAAGCACTAGGAATTGGTAGGGTTCCTAGCCAAAACAATTGAAGAAAAACACCTTAGAATGATCAAGAATCAAGCCCTAGAAGAGATTGATAAGGACTTGGAGATCGAGATTGCAACTAGGCCTGGTGAGTTGGTAGAATTGAGCAACACCAGCTAGGTGAAGTGTTGAGCAGGCTGGGTAAACCCCATCAAATTGGTATCAAAGCCTATAAGATTTGGGATAAGTGAGTAGATGTCCTTAGTGGAATTTGTAGGCGACAACAACATGGTGACTAATGTAGAGTTGGCAAAGAAAGTGGATGATCGGGAGGAAGAGAATAGACTCCTGAAGGAGAAGTTGCTAGAATTAGAGAGTAAGCTTGGAGAGGTAGAAACCAAGGCAGATGAAGTGTTGGTAAAAGTGGAAGGAGCAGAAGGGAAGGGTAAAGAAGTGGCACAGATAGACAAGATACCTGAACTTGATCCTATCCTACAGCAAGAACCTTTTTTGAAGGCATTGAAGGCCTTGAGTGGCAAATCACTGGAAGGATTGCCATTGTTCACTAGTAAGATGGAGGTAGAAGTGGTCCTAGAGTGGATAGAAGGCATGGAGAACCATTTTGAATGTGAAGGCATAACTGAATCCCAGAGAGTCAAGGTAGCCAAGTCAAGGATGAGAGGAGCTTCTCTCACACGGTGGAAATTTGTGCAAGATGAAAGGAAGAAAATGGGCAAAGCACCCATCTCTTCTTGGAAAGGGATGTTAGTCAAAATCAAAGAAGTCTATCTCCTTGATGACTATGAAGTGCAAATTCATAGGAAGAGGTAAAACTTAAGACAAAAAGATCTTGATGTCAGTAGCCATATGGAGGAGTTTCACAAACTTAGCCTTAGATCCATGCGGTGGAAGAAGAGAGTCTCAAGGTTGCTAGGTACCTAAATGGTCTACGATGGAACATCCAAGAAGAAATCAGTTTAATGAGCCCAAAAATAGTCCATCAAACCTATCAACTTGCCCTTAAGGTGGAGGAAAAACTAAAAAGAAGACATGACTCAAGAAATAATAGGGGTAGGGGTAGAGGAAAAGATAATAGAGGACATAGAGGAGGCTATGGAGGAAGAATTATTGAACAAAGAACACAAGGTGAGTCTAAACTCACAGAGCAGCAAGAGAGTGGCACTAGTAGAGGAGGATTCAATAGAGGAAGGGGATCAAATAGTGGATCCAGAGGAAGATCTAGTGGATAAGGTAGAGGTTCCTTGTACTTTGAAACAATGAAGTGTTACCATTGTAACCAACTTGGTCATCCAGCATATAGGTGTCCAGATAAAGGAACATCATCACATGGTGGTGAAAGAAGAGTGAGCTATATTCAAGAAGAGTCTTCAAGCAGCAAGACTTCAGAGGTTTCCTTAGAGTTAGAGGTAGGTTATAACTTGATGATAAGGAGAACATTGATCAAAGAACCGGTCAGAGAAGAGCCAAGCCAAAGAAGGTCCTTATTTAGGATCAAATGCGAGATTATGGAAAAAGTGTGCAAAGTGATCATTGATTCAAGGTCTACAGACAACATTGTGTCAGAAGAGGCAGTGAGTAAGCTCAAATTGCAAAGGATACCTCACAACAATCCCTATAGAGTCACTTTGTTGAACAAAGGCCAACATGTCCTAGTCAATGAGCAAGCATGGGTGGATTTTACCATTGGAAGGTATAAGGACAAGGTGTTATGTGATGTCCTACCCATGGATGCATGTCATCTTCTATTGCGAAGACCATGGAAATTTGATAGACAAGCTATCCATGATGGAGCCAAGAATTCATACTCATTCAAGAAAGATGGAGTCACATTCAAGATTCAGTTTATCCTTGAAGAAGGTGAAAAGAGGGTAGCAGGTCCTAATGTTCTTTTGGTGAGTGAAAAATAGTTCTTAAAGACACTTGAGGAAGGTGAAGTTATAGGGTTTGCACTTGTGATGAAGCCCAAAGAAGAAGACAAGAAAAAGCAGCAAGATTTGCCATTAGAGGTGCAAGATTTGTTGAAGAAATTCAAAGGCATAGTAAGTGAAGGACAACTAGCCACATTACCTCCTAAAAGAACCATAAGCCATCAAATAGACTTCATTCCCGGAGCATCCTTGCCTAATAAGGTAGCCTATAAAATGACTCCTCAACAAAACGTTAAAATTGCCAAGCAAATCCAAGAGCTCTTAGACCAAGGCCTAATTAGGAAAAGCATTAGCCCTTCTGTTGTTCCTACCGTGTTAGCACCAAAAAAAGGTGGTACTTGGAGATTGTGTATTGATTCTAGAGCCATAAATAGGATCACCATCAGATATAGGTTTCCTATTCCTAAAATAGAAGACCTAATGGATTGTTTAGGGGAAGCCAAGTAATTTACCAAGATTGACCTTAAGAGTGGCTATCATGCAATTAGAATTAAGTAGGGTGATGAATGGAAAACTACATTTAAGACTACTGAGGATCTTTATGAGTGGCTTGTAATGTCATTTGGCTTATCCAATGCTCCAAGTACCTTCATGAGACTCATGAATAAGGTGATGAAGGCTTCATAGGTAAATTTGTGGTAGTATATCTTGATGACATTCTTATTTTTAGTAAAGCTATGGCAGATCACATTAATCATTTTCAAGATGTATTACAAAGATTGTATGATGAAAAGATAACCATGAATTTGGATAAGTTTGAGTTTGTCAAGCAGGAGTTGGTTTACCTTGGGTTTGTGTTGTCTCAAGGAAACCTCATGATGGATCCAAGCAAGGTTGAAGCCATTGTAAATTGGCCTACTCTTAAGATATCAATAGAGGTGAGAAGCTTCCATGGACTAGCATAGTACTACAAGAAGTTCATTAGGCAATTCAGTGCTATATGTGCACCAATGCTAGACACCATTAGAGGTGGAGTAAAGGCAAAGTTTCAGTGGGGTGAACCAGGAAACAAAGGTTTTGAAACCTTGAAGGAGAAGATAGCTACCCAACCAGTACTAGTGTTGCCTAGTTTTGAGAAACTTTTCATTGTAGAATGTGATGCAAGAAATGTTGCAGTAGGTGTTGTCCTAAGCCAAGAAGAAAGACCAGTAGCTTTCCATAGTGAGAAGCTAAGTAATTCCAAGAGGAAGTACTCCTCTTATGATCTTGATTTGTATACTTTAGTGCAGACATTGAGGAAGTGGAGACACTATCTCCTCCCTAAAGAATTTGTGGTCTATACGAACAACCAAGCCTTGAGTTTCCTAAAATCACAAGATAAACTCAGTCATAAACACATGAAATGGGTGGAGTATATGCAGGCATATACATTCACCATTAAGCACAATAAAGGGTAGTTAAACCGGGTAGCTGATGCATTGAGTAGAAGACTTTTGATAGTCCAAGAAATCCAATTGAGAAGCATAGGTGTGGACAGTTTTAGAGACTTGTACCCGAAGGATGAAGACTTATCAAATGCCTACAAGGTGTGTAAGGAGTACCAAAATCACTTCCATAGTGAGTATTCTAATTTTACTTTGCAAAATGAACTATTGTTAAAAGTTGGGCAGCTTTGTGTGCCTATAGGCTCAATGAGAGAAAACCTTATTCAAGAGAAGCATAATGGCAGCCTTAGTGGACATTTTGGAGTCAATGAGACTCGAGATTTGGTTCAAAGATACTATTATTGGCCAAGGATGAATCAAGATGTGAAGAAATATGTGGAGACTTGCATAGTTTGCCAAAAGGCCAAGGGTACTTCTACAAATATCGGTTTATACCAACCTCTTCCCATACCAAATAGACCTTGGGAATGCATTAGCATGGATTTTGTAGTAGGTTTACCAAGGAAAAAGCAGGGATATGACAATATTTATGTCATTGTGGATGGATTTAGCAAAATGGCTCACTTTGTGCCTTGCAAGACTACTCATGATGCATGCCAAATTTCTCAATTGTTCTTCAAAGAGGTGGTGAGGATACATGGTTTACCCATGAGCATTGTTTCAACTAGGGACTCAAAGTTCATGAGTCAATTTTGGAAGAATCTATGGCAAAAGCTTGGCACCAACCTCTTTTTTGGATCAGCCTACCATCCTCAAACAGATGGGAAGACCGAAGTGGTGAGTAGAAGCTTGGGAAACTTGTTAAGGTGCCTTACTAAGGAATATGGTCAAACATGGGATCAAGTACTCTCACAAGGTGGATATGCATATAATGACACCATAAATAGGACGACCGGCAAGATCCCTTTTGAAGTGGTCTATGGTGTGCACCCAAGAGGCATTTTGGAGTTGAGAGACTTAAGAAGTGCAGAAGCAATAAGTGGATGTGCAGAGGACTTTGCTCAATCAATGAAGGAAGTGTAGGTCCCAGAGACAACTGAGAGGGGGGGGGGGGGGGGGGGGGGTGAATCAGTTGTCTAATAAATTCAAACCAAAAACTTATTAACCAACTTAATGCTTAATATCGATAAATCAGTTAAGTATGCCGGTAAACAGTGTTAACAATAAATTGCTATACCGGTAAGAATTAATGCATGAAACATAAGCACAAACTCATTCACAACATATGACACCAATATTTGTATGTGGAAATCCTGTAAGGGGAAAAACCACGGTGGGAAACCTTACCCACAATCAGATGATACTACTGTAGATAGTAAGTGTACAAAAGGGGTCTGCACATGCAGAAAGGCCAACAACCTAGAGCTCACTGCTCAATCACAAATGGGAGTCACACTGACTATAGTTGGATGGTTAAATCCAATAAGAATGTACTACATAAAATAGCATCTTCATATGCTGGATTCAGTACCGGTGTAATGCTGATATGCTTCTACAAAAACCTAACTTCACCTTCAAATGATGTCTTCATGTATGCCTCTACTTTATCTCGTATATACCTTTTCTTAAATCTTTTTTGCATTCCACACTTGATCTTACAAATAAGATCTTACATTTATACCATACCCTAAGACCAATTTTAGTAGGTCGGCTCTACAAGATATTACAATAAAAACATTTTACAAATAATACAATATCCGATGCAATAACCGATTGAACATGTCGGCTTAATGCATTTACAACAATAATAAATCATCTCCATAGCGTGCCATGCTGATCTGGAAAACTTGTCGGTGTAACCCCAGATAACCTGGACCTATTTGCCAGTAAGAGCAAATATGCAAATAAGAATATACCAATGATTATTACTTCAAAATAAAGTGTCCACATGATGTCTTCGACATTACCAAGTGTCTTCCATGTCATTCCAGGTACCGGTGACCATTATATCCTGTCGGTTAATCATATACCGATAACTGTTGCACAGTTTACTATTTGCCAGTGAATGTTGTTGGATCTCCAAAGTAGGTGTATTTAGTAGGTGTTGACATCAATGACAAAACCATACCAAAATACCAATAGGAATTCCATGAATCAGTTAACAAGCATTGATGGAGAACACAAGCAAACTCAAACAAAAGTTGATGAAAAGAGGAAGAACCTAAAATTTCAAGTAGGAGATCTAGTCATGGTGCACCTAAACAAAGCAAGGCTACAACAAGGAGTGCCAAACAAGTTACAAATGAGAAGGATAGATCCATGTGCCATTCTAGCCAAGTATGGAGAAAATGCATACAAGGTGGATCTACGTAGTGACATAGGCTTGTCATCAGTTTTCAATATAGCAGACTTAGTTGCATACAAGGGACCAGTTCAAGGTTCAGATTGTATTCACTTAGAGGTTTCAATTGATGTGAACAACCTTCAGTCACCAACCAAACCAAATCCAAAGGCCGAGAAGGTGTTGAGTTCAAGGATCGCCAAGAAGACAAGGCATCAATCCTATTGGGAGTGCCTCATCAAATGGCAGGGTATGGATGATGCTGAAGCTGCATGGGTGCTTGAGAAAGATTTTAAGAAGCTTGGGATTTATCAGAATCTGATTCCCAAAGAGGTGACATGATCTTCTTTCGTTTGGGAGAATGGTGCAGGAGCACCTAGGACTTAGGCAGATTAGCTTTCACAATTTTGGCTTGTACTGACCCTAGCCAATTCAGTAGTGAATAAGGACTCCAGGAGGGTCCAAGAGTTAGTATTTTGTGTCAATGTAGGCCTAGGTTGAGTTCATTCTTCTTAGGTTTGCATTTTTGTGTAAATAGTGGGTTTGAGTAGGTTGTTGATCTTCTTGAAGGTCAAAAGTGTCAAAACTTGGTATAAACATTAGGGAGGGTTAAATAGGTCTTATAAATGTTTGAAAAGTCATATGTGATGACTTGGAATAGGTCTTATAGGTTGGAGAAACTAAAAGTGCAAAAATCACAAAGTTACAAAAAGTTGTCATGACAACTTTTGTCCTGAATTGGTTAAGTGATGGAGTTAGGGATTGTCCAACACCCTAGGATGAATCCACACATGGGAAACCTATATATACCATCTCTTTCATGTTTACCAAGGTTGGAGAAGTGTGTGATGTAAGCTCAACAACTGAAACTACTCATTTTCAGTCTTGTTGGCAGCATTTTGGCTTGATTTTACTCATTTTGCATTTGAATATGAATTGAATCCTTTGATCCAGCAATGGATTGAGTTACTCCTGTGTGTTATTGTTTTGTTGGTTCAGTTTAGAGTCTTGCGAATACTATTCATTGGTGTTTTCTTGTTCAAGTTTGCAAACAACTAGTTTTGGCTTGTATATAGTAGTTTTCTTGTAAATATGGTTGCCCCATGAGTTCCACACGTGCTGTCATCATAGCTAGTTCGGACATGGTAGGAAAACACCTGTAAATTATACATATGTAGGTTCAAGTGCTGGAGAGGAGTTTAAGTATGACTGTCACCTTATTCTAGACGAGTCCAGGAGCAACCCGACTATAGGAAATAAGGTGAAAATGAAGTGCTAAGTGCAGGGGTGTGTGCCAAATCACCATTTCAGAGTTTGGAGGGGTCCATGGAGTTGGGGCAGATTTTTCTATGTAGTGAGGAGCTTTGACAAATCCTTTTGATACCAAAACCCCAACTTGTTCATTCACTGTCAGTTAAAGGCCTAGTAAACCCTTCAAAACCCTCATTTTGGGGTTCATACATTGTACAGTGAAACCAAGGGCCAAAACCACAAAACTCCTTTAGGGATAGGTGTATCTTTGAATAAAATCCAAATTTATTTTGGGGTCCTTTGAATCATTTTCACTCAAGCCCTAAAAAACTGGTTTTAGGAGGCCTAATTGGGTTAATTCCTTGTAGCCCTTTTCTAGGCAAGATTTTGGAATCGGTAAGAAACCTATTGATGGAAAAAATCAAATGGTCCCTAAGTGCATCAAAAACATGAATGAAGACACCTCCACACCTCTGCATTGTCTCACAATAGTAGGAGGTCAGTTTGACAAGTTGAAGCCAAGAAGCCATAATTGAGCACCTGAGAAGCACCAGGAATTGGTAGGGTTCTTAGCCAAAACGCTTGAAGCAAAAAACCTTAGAGTGATCAAGAGTCAACCCCTAGAAGAGATTGAGAAGGACTTGGAGATCTAGAGTGCAACTAGGCCTGGTGAGTTGGTGGAATTGAGCAACACCAGCTAGGTGAAGTGTTGAGCAAGCTAGGTAAACCCCATCACTTTGACTATCCACCACACTCCAATCATGAGGTTCCCATGTATTTTTTGAAAAAATTGTGGGCCAAATTTGAATTGGGTAAAAAACCCAATTACTTTGATATTACATCATCTCAGGGGGTTGGGAGAGGCATACCCCAGGATAAGTCGGGGGCCAAATTGAGTGACAGAGTTAGAAACCGTGTGCGCGATGATCCCTTGGTTCCTCCTCCTGCACCAGTTGTTCCAACACCTGCCCATCATTGAGAAGTAGATTTTTCTCTTGGTTCATTGAGTGCCCTGTCGGGAAATTTGGTAAAACAGTTGCGCGAAGTGAGGGTTGCCCCCAGCTTAGCACATGTTTGCACGAGCTGCAAGAATGTATGTATGGGTTGACAGAGTGAGGCTTCCCCTGGAGGAGATGGTGATTTTGATGATGTTGATGCTACCCATGGTGGTTATGATGATGTTGAGGAGGCTGCACATGCTAATGTCGTCTCTTCATATGTTGATCTCCTGTGGGCAGACGATGATCAGCTTACAGAGGTACAAATTTATTTATATAATTTACCGTGCAATATTAAATTCTTTATATATACACATATGAACCATAACATGAGTCAATTTTCCTGAACAAAGGATGGATCATACCATGTCATTGAGGGACCAACATCATGTTACCTCGATACCTAGAGATGTCGGTGCCCCATTTACGGTATGCACTTTCATCTAGATACATTGTATTGATATGTACATTTAAAATAAACAATAAAATTTTAATGTAATGATGTTTATGATATATTTTTTCAATTTTTTAGGGTGCTTCGTGTAGCACCGAGGTGGGTAGTTCTTCACGTGACCTGTCAGCCGCTGAGGCTCAACCTCATATACCACTAGTATGTTTTTCATCTATTAATTTGAAGTGTTTATATGCTTACTAATTTATGTACAACTCTGGTTCATGTTCATTATTTTTTGCAATTGTAGGCTTTTGGATTGTTTGATGGTGCATCACATGTACACCTTCACCCATCAGTTACTTTGCCTACACATAACACACCATATGTATGCTTTTCTGCGATAAACTTGTAGTCTATGTATATACTTTATAATTTATGTATATATACAAGTTTGATTCATGATTTATATATGTTGTTCAAGTTGATACCACTACCAGTATTGGTATGTCTATGGGATTGAGCCAGATACAACCATCGACATTGTCATTTGCGGTTATGATTAGAAAAATAATTTCTAATTTATTTATACTACGTACCTGGCTTTTATAGGGATTATCAAAATTGATGTACAATGTTTTTTTTACAAGACTTGACTACAACCACTTTTATTGTTCATGATAGTGGACCTCCATGTACTAGTGAGGGCATTATAGAGCACGGTCGTATGGTAATTTAATTTAAATTTTTGGGATTTAATTACTTTATAAGTGAATTATGCAAGTAACTTCTTCTCATGTAAAATCTTTTAATAATGTACAAGAGGGTGGAGACACTGATACTGCACATACACGGGATGATGCATCTCAGGACCACGTGTAGTAGGATGATTCATCTCATCCACCTTCATGTGGAGTGAAGAGGACTACAAATGAGATGCATGAGAGTTCTTAGATTATATATTTTAGATCATGTCATGTTATTGTATTATGGACTTTTTATGATGACACTTGTTATGTTATCCTCAGACTTGTTATTATGTTATTTGGACTTGTTTTAATGTCATTTCCGTGTTCTTATTTTTTTAGGACTTGTTATTATGTCATCGGGACTTGTTATGTGATTATATATAGGACTGTTTATTATGTCATTTCCTTGCTATTATGATATCAAGTCTTGTTTTGCGATTTGACGCCCTCTAGTGATTATATATGTGATGTTGTTATATGATTTGGTGCCCTCTAGTGATTATATATCATCTATTTATGACTTTATATTTTAACATTGTGATTGATCATCTTATAGTGCAATAGTTTAGAATTCAATAAAATAATTATCCCAATTTACAATAACATCCTATTCTTAAAATAATAATAAAATCAAGAACTTACAATTAATCTATGAAGAGATTACGATAAAATAAATATATCATAAAAAATTAGAATGATTGTAACACAATCACAATGTGCACAAAATAACATTAAGAAGAAGATAACTAATACAATGTTGTTTATGAAACCAAAATTATATCAAATGCAGACAAATACATTGTTAAAGGGACAAAGAAAAACAATTATCATAATTAAATATAAAAGAATTCACACAATTAACACAAACTTACATGCATATAAATTTGATTCAACCTAATGTACCATCTGCATCCTCTCTCTTTTGCAATGCGTCTATGATTGCCTCATGCTCTTCTACTGAAAGTGTCCACAATACCTTATTAGCAGGTCTACCTTTGTATCTTTCTAATTTGATATTTGTTGCCACCACCAAATAAGAATAGTGTATAATCTTATTTTCTGATTAGTAGTCTTCATAAGCTGGTAAGCCATTCCCTCTCGTTAAGTATTTGTGTAGCCATGTGCCAACTATCACAACACACCCAACTGGATACTGAAAACCATCATCATCTACTTGATCACATCAACTTTTTCTTAGGTTCTACACATCTAGCTAGCCAATACTCAACCTGCTCATCATTATCCTCAAGTGCAACAACAACATACACATGTCCTAGAAAACAAATTTAAGTACATGTAGAAATAAAACTTGTTAGAATTTATAATTCAAATAAAATCATAAATTATATGACAATACTTAAAAATATATAATTTAAAGTTATAAACAAGAAATTGAATTAAATTACCAGGTTGTATGAGGTTTGAAACATGATCATAATCTTCTGATGCAAACGCATGATCTGGTTCTTCATTTCTTCTAACATATTGATATTGTGTCTCACTAGGTGTTAAGGATTTGTGTTGTCATTCTTCGACCCATTCCGTATTCTCGCATTCTTCCCATTCACCTGCAACACAAAATTGACAAAAACATGCAAGCTCTCTAGTCCATATAGTCCAAGTTTTAGAATTAGAACTCTTAAATGAATGCCATCTAGCTGACCCATTGATTGTATCACAATCATATCTTATAAGGATATTCTCCTCTTTGACTAGCCAGAAGAAATGTCTAATTGTAGAGTTCTGACTTGATCTTGTGGATAAAGTTGCAATACACCAATCTGCAATTGCACTTGCATTTTTAAATTTAGCCTTTTCCTCGAATTTGAGTTGCTCTCTGCAAGGGGTTCTCTTAACACATGCACCAGAACCATCATATTCTCCTTTCCTGTGACCAGCCTCAAAAAAACTCCACATGTGTTCATATTAGTTTTCTTATGAATCCTACTCAACCAATAAAATATTCTAGCATTCTTGAATTGCCCTGTGTAATTATCTGGCAATATTAGATGTTGTGTCATTTGAATTTCTCTCTCCCTCAAATTCTCAAAAAAGGTCTTCAAGCAATACTAGAAAAACTTAGATGAGTGTAATTTATTATCACTCATATAGAAATGGTACTCTCTCAAAATTTTACGATCCTCTTTTGTACTATCTGGTGCATGCCTATAGACAATATGGACAAAAATCGATACTTGCATTGAATTATAGTATTGTGATTGGACCTCATCTTGTGGTGCAAGTGTGTAGTTCTCTGCAAAGTCAATGATCGAAAGTATACTACCAACAGGAAATGTATCCTTACATATTCGAAACTGACCATCAAGCCATCTAGCATTTTGAGAGTGTTTAACATGTTTAGGTACAATCTTACTCTTAAATTCATTCACAAATGCATGAACACTAACTTTTTCAGTGATTAGATCGCACCGTCTTCCAACCTTTCCATCCTTCAGTGGATACTCAATAGTTTTAAATCTTTTAATATCAACTAATTGTTGTCCAAAATCATTTGAAATATTTTCATGCAAACATTCATCCAACAATGCAAGATTGCCACTTATATCACATACATCGAAAACACATGCATTGTAAAGAAAATTTTGCTCATTTGGTGGGTTGCAAAACAAACTTGATATAAACCCCTTTATAGTTTCCAGTGGTATATTCATACCACATTCTTGGAAAATTTCAG